>NC_056743.1:302272085-302282085 GCF_019279795.1 Protopterus annectens
ACACACACTCGTATGCATATGTGATATTTATAGGTGTGCGTTTGTGTGTGTCTGCGTGCATGTGTCTTTTGTAAACTGGGTCCTGATGTACAATACATAAAATGTCATGTACTGTATATATTGTTATCAAGTTTTGTGAATCCTAGCGAAGCCATAAGTTAAAAAAAATGTGTTTTGTGTATTGCCCACTGTGTGCGTGTGTGTGTGTGTGTGCTTGTACACTCATGCACACACATATACATAAAACTTCAGATTTTACTGAAGAAGATATTAAAATGAACAAAAAGGCATGTCAAAATGAAACTATACTGAAGACTCTGTAAGCATTATAATTATTATTGTCATAAGAGCCTACTTCATTTAATAGTTCATAAGAGTACATTATTTAAACTGAAATGGACTTCTACACTATTTAAGCCAATGCAAGTGATGTATAGTAATATATAATTAATTAATTATGCATGTGTCTTGATGGCCTACTACCTGCTGTTAGATTGATTTACAGCATTTTAGACAAGATCAATCTAAGTATCTAAGTATCAAGCAGGATTAAGTAGTATTTCTAGCTCATTATAGTATATACAAAGTGTTAAGAAATGATAAGAATCATTATTGCCATTATATTAAGTATTGCAGTAGCAGCTTCGAAGGCTGTTATTCATCAGAATTAACAGTTTGCAGCTAGAAACCCGGCCTGTACTGCACAGCAGTCTATTAGCTTCAATATGAGTCATTACTGTTTTAGGAAACGTTAAACTCTGAGTTTACAATCCATAGATGTAACTATTTTAATAGCATCAGTACAATGTTAATAAAAGGAAATAGATGCCACCTTGTTTCTAGGTTATATCCCCCTTTTTGTGCTAGCAGTTACTTCTTTGATAAGCATTTTCTACAGAAGAAATGAAATGCTGGATGAAAAAAAAATTAGAAATGATCAGTACATTCAGATTTCATGAATTGCTGATATATGCATGCATTCATTTACACAGATGTAACATAGATGCTTGGTACCTGTCTGCTGCTAACATGACTAGTATCTACTCACAGAAAACCTACTGCAGTATAACAAATCTAGGCCATCTTGCTGTACCGGTGGACCTTAAAACTACACACCGTTGATGTAGCATATGCTGTCATAAATTATTCATTCTGGACTCTGTGAAATGGTCTTCTTTCAACCAAGATATACATTATTGAATTACACAATTACACATTTTTGAAGAAATGACTACAGTCTTATCCAAGAAAGTAAATCCATTTTTGTTTGCTCTGAAGAGTCTCACAAAAACAAGAAAGCGGCTTGTTTTTTGTCATTCTGCTAAAGGAGGTGGGGGCTGGGAGTAAACATTTTATAAGATGAGTTTAAGCTTACACATATCTTTACTGCACAGTGTTATGTAGGGATCATAGGGCCAAAGCTATATCTTAATAACGTCACTTCCCTTTTTCCTATGAGGAAACTCCATCTGGTTTTCGTGGATTGAACAGAAGAAAGGTTTAATCTTGATATGCACATAAATTGCTTATATCAAACTATCCTTAAAGGACAATTTTTGAGAACCTCACGGTTGCATAATGTGGATGAAGAATATCTAGAAGTATTGAGAAACTTGACCAGAGATTTTAGAATGATGGGTTATAAAGTGAGGGGAAATAAATGTCATTAAAGCAAGCTGTCTGCTTGAGACAGTTGAAAGGAAAACCTTATTTTTCTAACAGAGGCAGCAAAGCTATACTTCCTTTAAATTCATGTATTAATAAAGATTCCAAAACAAAAGTGACTTTAACTTATTCTAGTAACAGCAGTTAGGTTTGTGACATAATAAGGAAGAACTGGAAAATTCTCACTACGGATAACATCAAAGAGATAATTGGTGAACTGCTTTCTTTTTGTTTCAAGAATAGTCATAATCTGAAACAAGGATTGTTATGAACATAAAAAGGAAAGTAGCATCTCAAATAGGATTGGTACCTTTCCTTGTCATTCTTGTACAGCTTTTAAACATATATCTAAGGATAATTATTTTGTACACCCAACTTCAAGACAGACGTCTGTACCTCAATTATATGCTGGCTGCAAAACTAGAAATGCCATCTACTTAGCATCATGTAATACTTGCAGTGGTTTATAGATTGGAAAAACAAACAGATTATTAAAAGAGAGAATAGTGCAACATTTAAGGGATATTCAATTGCAAGACATGAAGAATGCTCTAGCTAACTACACTAAATTGAATCAAGGCCAAGAGTTTAACTTCATGAAATTACAAACTATTGGATAGTGATGATGCAAGCTGATAAGGTTTCTGGATTGAATATGAAAGTTCCTTTAAAACCTGCTCTAAAGGTATGAAGATCATCACATAGAAGATGGTAGATGGTAGATTGATATTATTCTGAGACTTAAAGTACCCATCAACTTGATATATTGAATTTCTTGAGTTCATATCTTCCAATAAGAGTTGTAGAATATCATATACTGGTCTATAGTTCATTCATATACACAAAGTTTTTTTAATTAAAATATGTTATCCTGTTACAAAAACCACCCCAGAAATAACGTAGGCTACTTTTGAGAAGTTGATTGGTTGCCAAAGTACTTGAATTTAATGCAAAAGTTCTGCTAAAACATGCCCTAAAGGGGCAAAGGCTATTGTGGTAAAGTTGTTTGGTTGATGTTGTTCTGAGATACAAGTACCTGTTTGCATGACATTCTGAACCTTTTTCTGCCTATAGGAGTTGTGGAACATAATGAATGGTCAATAGTTTTTAACATACATGAAGTTTTTTAATATACATTATATGGTCAAAAGACCACCTTGTAAGCACGTAGATTATCATGGAGAAGATGATTGGTCTCACTAAGGGATATTATATATATTGCGAGTTAGAAGGATACAATGAACCCACCCACAAGAGATGTATAGTATTTTGGCATTACTGATTGAACCTTATTTATTTACATGCCTGAAGTCATTATACATCTGATGGATGTGAAAAACTGTTGGTTTTTCAGTGGGAAAGCACTCATCCTTATGTTTTTATTTTGTTTTTAATATTAAAGTATATGCTCCTGAATGTGGCAGTTGGCCTCTTTTTTTTTGTTCTTAATACTGAAGTATTAGGTTATGCTTCTAGCTTCAGTCTTATAGTGAATGTGACTGATTTATGGTCCGATCTGAGCATGGCAGAATTTACAATTGATGTGGAGCTAAGCTGCCTTGTATTGGTAAGGACTAATTCCAAGATTTCATCACCCTTGGTAGAGGTGCATCCAGAGATTTAGGGCATATACATTTCAGGAAGCATGAGTTGTACAGGATGGAGAGGTAGATGACGTCTCGAAGAATGTTGTTTGGCTTAATGCACAGGGACTCCGTCATAGTTAGGTAGGAGGTATAGGTTGATTGGGACATAAAGGGGGTGCTATAGTTAACTATGATATGATAAGGGGTTTTGTTGATGATAATTTGGATGTGCTGGTGTTCCAGGTGATTATATTGTCTAATAAGTTGGGAGGTGAATTGTTTTTTTTAAGAATACGGAGACACCACTGCCTTTAGTGCCCTCATTTAGTGCAATATGCCTTAAGCAATGGTAGGCAGGGAAAACCTCCACTGATGGAGCTGCTCTCACTGGACTTGAACCAGGTCTCTGTGGCAATAGCTATAGATATATCAAGCTATATATCTATATCTATATATATATATATATATATATATATATATATATATATATATATATATTTATAAAGGTATGTGTATATAGCTTCATACGATGATACAAGGCTATTGACCTAGAGGCCCTTATAAGTCTAGCAAGAATTTCGCCCATGTTCCCTCAAAGTCAGCACCTGTTTCCCCTGTCCAGCAGGGACACAGGTGGGATCCTAGGGGTATATTTGCTGTTTCCCATCCAGTCATCCAGGTTCCTTTTAAAGAG
Source organism: Protopterus annectens (assembly GCF_019279795.1). Classification (NCBI taxonomy): domain Eukaryota; kingdom Metazoa; phylum Chordata; order Ceratodontiformes; family Protopteridae; genus Protopterus; species Protopterus annectens. Next base: position 302,276,031 of record NC_056743.1, read on the forward strand.
GGCTAGAGAGGTACTCTGCTTGACATGGAGAGTGAGTCTGTTCCACAGAAGGGGGAGTCTTTGGGACACGCATCTATCCTGCCAACAAGTTCTATTAATGTCTCAGACAAGGTTAAGGCCTTTCATGTGGGTTGCATGAGTGGAGTTTGTCTTGCAGGTATGCAGCAACTCCATCAAGGCTGGGTCTGAAATGGCCTTGCATGCCAGACACAGATCACCTGTGAGCAGTCTGTATGAGACTGAGTAGAGGGACAGGGCTTTTATCCTGTCTGTGTATGTGTGTATATATATATATATATATATATATATATATATATATATATATATATATATATATATACATATGTCTTCCAGAACTCCTTATACTGGAAAACGTTGATACCTATGTACATATATCAATGTTTTTCAGGGTAAGGAGTACTTGTAGAGAGTGGCGTTTTCTGTTATGACTCTTAGCAATGAGCAGAAGTACATTTATGGTATCAAATTTTTTTTTATTATTTTGGAAGCTTTGAAAGATTGACTTTTCCTAAAAAGGCAGGCACTATGGCAGCGAACAGGGATTTAGCCAGTACATGTGAGCCTCAAAGAGAAAGGTTCATGTCATCCCTGTTGAAGCAGTTTGGGCTGTCTTATCATCTTCTCCCAGGCGCGCATATATATATATATATATATATATATATATATATATATATATATATATATTTTCTTTTTGTATCCCCTTTGAATGACACCAGAAGCTAATGAAACTATTATAGTCAATTATTTTTTTGCTTATGTTGTGTCATCATTCCTGGTGATGGTACTATACTGCTCAATGCTATGGTTATACCTTCCTTGGACCCATATTCTGAGAGCTCCATCATTTCTTTTTCAAACAGTCCAGTGAGGTATATCCCAGGTAATTTACACCCATGTGAACTATGAATGTGTCATATGCATACCTCTGGTACAGTGACTTAAAGGCATGCATGATGTGGTGAATTCTGGCACCTGATAGGCAACTGAGTGTGACCTTGCCCTTGCACAACTTGCTGACTGGTACATTTGTGTGTATCACTATGGAGTCACCTATGACTACGATATTGAACTGTGGGGTGTTTATCTTCAGGGCTTATGGCTTGAGACACTATGACTCTCAGATGTATGTTTCATGTTGAGTGCTGCTGTTTTGTGCATTTTGAGTTTGCTTAGGGTACTTATTTCCTGGGTGGCATTTAGGACAACTTTGTGGTATAGATATATCACCTTTAAGAGCATTAGCATATGTAGGTCTATGTGTTTGTTCTGAGCTGTGTTTGATTGGTTTAGTGTGGTGTTGTGTGTATTTGACAACATGCATGTTATTTGCTGTGGCTTCATATACAGTTTTGCCTCCAGTAGCATTATAGAACTAAATTTCACACACACTGTGTCAGCCTTTTTAAGTAGTTGGTGGTTGTGAGTACATGGGACAATTATTACATTCTCTCAGGGTGCCCATTTCAACCTAACTGATGAAAGAGATTGCAGAAAATTGTACATCTGTGGTTCCAGGTGCATAGTAATGTCGGCTTAAAAAGGAGTAGTGCCTATGAAGTTTGTAGTTGATTTACTGAAGTGCTGTATGTCTAGAATGAATAATCTAAGTTTGCATAATGAGGGTCAGTGCACTTCTTAGCACAAACCAGGCTCTCATTATACAAGTCCTGATTACTACGTATACTAGGAATTTATGGAGAAGGTTAGATAAAGACCTTTAAAGTTCTAAGTGCCTGCATCTATGCAGTGCTTCAGTTCTAAGTGCCTGCATCTATGCAGTGCTCCAGTTCTAAGTGCCTGCATCTATGCAGTGCTCCAGTTCTAAGTGCCTGCATCTATGCAGTGCTCCAGTTCTAAGTGCCTGCATCTATGCAGTGCTCCAGTTCTAAGTGCCTGCATCTATGCAGTGCTCCAGTTCTAAGTGCCTGCATCTATGCAGTGCTCCAGTTCTAAGTGCCTGCATCTATGCAGTGCTCCAGTTCTAAGTGCCTGCATCTATGCAGTGCTCCAGTTCTAAGTGCCTGCATCTATGCAGTACTTCATTTCTAAGTGCCTGCATCTATGCAGTACTTCATTTCTAAGTGCCTCCGTCTATGCAGTCATTCACTAAATGTAGCTGCACGTTGAGCAGTGCCACACAAATGTGGGCAGCTTACCACAGAGAAGCTAAAAATATTCAAACGAGCACAACGGTTAATAGTAAACCAGAACACTTCAAGGTTCTACAGCAGTAAGGCCAAGAAATGGTTAGGCTCTTTCTCTACTCTTACTAGAGATTAGCCAAAGCAGTTCTAACTCGGATTACTATAAATGTGAAAAATACTGGCAGAACTTTCACAGTATCTCGGTAAGAATACAAAAAGAACATATCCTAGGTGTTTCTAGACTGGTACTTTGTCATGTCTGGTGTAAAATATACCTAATCAGTATTGTTATTGTTTAGTGCTTAGCAGCTCTGAGCCATAATGACATTTATTTAGCTGCTTAAAGGAACGGGCTTATTTGCTTGCAGTGTAAGCTGTTCATTGTATCCTCAGAATTTTTTTCCCTCTCCATCTTCCTCCTACATATCAGCTACATCAAAGGTTTAGAGATGTTACAGCAGCTGGACATGTGGTTGAATGTGCTGGTAGTAACAGCTGACATGATTTTACTTTCTACTAATATGCTACACTGTATAGGCTTCGGATCCTTAGATGCATTTTTAATGATGTATTCTGCAGTCACTCTGGAATTAAAGAAATTGCTGTTGTGTTTGACTGACTTTGGTGTGTATCAAGTTGTCAGATTTCAGAATAGGGATTTCTACATGTTGAATGTGCCTCTGTCTTATCTGGTGTAATGCTACTATATCCTATGATATTCTTTGGTGAGTAGGAAGCACAGTATGCAACTGATGGTAGACCTAGGGGTTATATTTACTTTATGTTCTGTTAAGAGGTACGTGGATGGTATCTTTTTTTTTCTAGGAGTCACCCTCTTGTAATTTGAAACTTAAATGAATTTAAAAAGTGACTGCAGTACACTTTTAGACAACCTGAGGAGACAACTAAATTCTTGGATACACAAATACGTAAACACAACAGATTACTAGGAAGCCTCATTATATATTTGTTTAGGAAATCTGTGGATAGCAATACTGCCCTTTAGTTTTCAAGTTGTTATCTACCTCATGTTAAGACTTACATTTCTTTTATTGGATTTTATAGAGCCATGACTCTGTCTAGTGGGCCAAGCTTCTATGAAGGAGCATCTATTACTTACAGTGCCCAGATCTGAGGGTAGTAGGGAGAGTAACCTGTACTGTATATAATATTAGGTGCTCCAGAATTTAAATGTAGGCCAAGACTTAAAGATAGCCAGACTTGATAGATAAGACATTTACAGAGAATGGCAAGCACAATTTGAGGGAGAATACTATAAATCTTGAGTCCCAGGAGGAAAATTGGACCTTATGTTTAGAAAGATCAGAAAGGAAGATCCCTATCTGGGGATGTCATTTGAAAAGAAAAAAATTCTCACATCCATTTTAATCAAATTTACTGTAGACTTTTATAGGGTGCATTATATCTTCCTGAAGTTTTGGCCTATTCTGAAATGTTAGGCCAAGCTATCTCTTGCATATTGTTCCCTAAAGGATATTTTCTATATACCTTTACATAATAATAACAATTAGTGACTTAGGTGGAGAATGTTCTAGGGGCTGTCTCAAATGCAAAAGATCGGTTTGTTATCGTGTCTGGGCAACCATTTCTATCAGACTAACCACCAAGTATTGCTGGGTGTATAAATGAAACGTTTGGCCAAAAATAAAAGTAAACACTACACAACAAAAAGACCAGTGCTCCAACCATAGGCAAAGAAGTCTCAAAACATCCAAATGGAGTATTTTTCTGTACTTGCATTCTTTCAAAAACTTCATTCTCACACAATCTAGTGAACCTATTTATTGCAGGATGCCTTACTAGCATAAAGGTGCTGGGTTTTTTAAAAGTCACTGTGTTTGCATTATCTGTGTCTTTAAACATAATTTTTAGCTGTAAATTCCAACTGAATATTTCAGAATTAATGATTGTCTACAGATAATGTAAACACGGTGACTTTATAAAAAACAGCACCTTTATGCCAGTAAGGCATCCTGCAATAAATATGTTTACTAGATTGTGTGAAAATGAAGTTTTTGAAAGAATGCAAGTACAGAAAAATACTAATGCAAGGAGATATATGTCTAGGGGGGAATGTGAGGCATTAAAAAATTTACAGTCAGATCCCACAATTACTGTAAAGCCAGCTGATAAGGGTGGCCCAGTAGCAATAATGGATACACAGTTTTACAATGAAAGTTTGTATAATATTTTGCAAGATGACAAGGTATATACACCCATAGACAATGGTAAACTTGACACCATCATAAAAATGTAGAGATGATTTTATATGACAGTTTTACTTGAAGGAATGATTGACAATGACTTGTATGAGTATTTCTCTGTAGCTAAACCACTGACACCAGTAATACAAGGAATACCGAAAATTCACAAGCATCCATGCAGGCCCCCATTAAGACCAATAGTATCAGGAAGGACGTGGGTGAATGAACCCCTATCTATTTATGTAGAAAAGATGTTAAGGCTTATACAAGATAATAACCCATATGTCCCGAAAGATACCAAACAATTTCTTCAAGATTTATATGGGTTTTTGGAACACAAAGAAGAGGATAGGACTAACCTGATACTAGTAACTATGGATGTATGTTCTTTGTTCACATCGATCCCAAATTCCATTGGGATCGATATGTTAAGAGATTATTTGATAACTGATGACACTTACGATCATGCCAACATAGATCTTATTTGCATGTTAATGGATCTAATATTGAGACATAATGTCATGCTATTTAATAACCACAGAACATACTAACAAAAACGGGGTGGCAATGGGTACGTCAAGCGCAAATAGTTATGCGAACCTAATTATGGCCACCTGGGAGAAAGAATACATCATCTCAGGAAAGTGGAGCCAAATCGTCTTTTATAGATGATTTGTAGATGATCTTTTCCTTCTATGGAAGGAAAACCATGAACAACTGAGGTAATGCCATCTAGAGTTGAATGATAGCACACAATTTTTGAAATTTGAAATACAATTTTCTGAACAACAGTTACACATTCTGGATGTTAATATATTGAAAAATGAAAAAGGAGAATTTTCTACGAACATTTTCTGCAAGGACTGCCATAGTGACACACTCCTTTATAGGAACAGCATGCATCCAAGGTACATATTTGATAATATAGTTAAGAGACAAGCCCTTAGGACCTCGAGATTGGTAGCTGAAGATAGAAGATTTAATGAGGAAATAAGAAATTTGAGGAAAAGGTTAAGTGATAGGGGTTATAAAGATAGTAAATTGGATATCCTAATCTGAGACAGCATTACACATAGAAGTGATACAGGGAAACCATATTTCTACTCTAAACATATAATACTCCAACTAGGAATAAAAAGACATCCAATCAAATAGTGAGGATGCCTTCTATTTATTCTTATAATAGTAATTTAGTGACAGACACGGAGAGGAAATATTGGCCTATTCTAACACAAGATCTAGAAATTAAAAAATTAGTAGGTGAGACACCGAGTTTTATGTTTAAAAATAAAAAAATCTTTAAAAAGAATGCTCTGTTATTCACATGGCCCAATGGAACAGAAAGATACCTTAACAGGTACGGTACTATGTAAAAAATGTAATCAGTGCCAGTTCATTGAACAGAGCAGTAGTTTTGTTCATCCAGATTTACGTCAAACATTCACCTTTATAATAAAGGCAAACTGCAATAATGTAAATGTTATACATTTAGCAGTCCCTGAGTCATGTTCTTTGTTCTATATGGGAAAGATGAATTAGGGAATTAAGATTCCGTATTCGTGAGCACTTATTGCACATCACAAAAGGTACACCTACTAACGCTCTAGCCAAGAATGTACTCCAGAATGGACAGTTACATTCATTTAAGTTTCAAGTAGTGGAACA
>NC_056743.1:302284585-302314585 GCF_019279795.1 Protopterus annectens
ATATATTCTGTGTCTGTATTACCAGCCCTAAAAGGAAATAAATATCTTAGTTACTGTGACTTCTCCAACTGAGCCAGTGTAATGTGTTACATTAATCTGCAATTACAACTTGACAGGGATTGTCATTTCAACAAAAACCCAATTTGGCAGGAGTAAATGAGGCATTACTTTCAAGTGTAATAAAACTGAAGCTATTTCAAATATAGTCAAGTTTTGTATGAAGCACAGCCATTTGTGTGAACTGAAAGCTTTTGTAATAACAACAGTACCTATTTTATTCTAAAATGCCTGCTGATTTTCATTATTCATTTAAACATGAGTATAGAAAAATAGACCGAACCTTGACTGAGGATTCATTGTAGTTTTAGCAACTAATTGTCTTTCTTTTGTTTAAGAATCCATCAACCTAACTGAGGCAATAATGTATTGCTAATTGTGGTGCCAAGCAAGAAACTGAATACATTTCCAGCTATATATGCCAGCATGTAGGGTGTTCTATAATACTGAATACCCAAGGTGATGAAATTCATAAATCCCAAGTGCTTGTGTTTCTCATCACAAGAGATGGTACGGCAGAGAATTAAAATGCAGACCCCTTGCAACCTTTGACATTGTTTCTTTTAACACCTCAACTTTGTACTGCTGCATCCTTTAGGGTAGAAGATTCTTTGTCATGGGAAGAATACTTCCTTGCAGTGTGGTGTCAAAAGAATGACTTTCCCATTAGATTTTAAACTACTTTTCAATTGTATATATTTCAAATTTAAGTTGCTATTCAGCTCTGCATAGATACAGTACTGCTAAAAGCAGGCATCATCGTCATCATCGTCACAATGCACTATATGAGTATATAGGAATCTGAAAAAGCCTGAAATAACAACAATACTCTTAAATGCTGCACCACTCATAATGATGATGATAATAATTATAATAATACAGTCATTCATAGATATTCATTACCTGAGCAGTGGTCACTGTCATCTACAGTAACAACCTTAAAAGTTGTTATAGGAAAGTGGCAAGTCTATGGGAAGTGTGAACATATTAATGATGAATTTACATAGAGTTACAATACTGTGTGTCAGCTCTGTAGTGTAATGTGATAGAGCTCTCCGTAAAATCTTGACAATCCACAGCTGATGAGAAAAGAAGCAACTAGAGAACCCATTGAGAGGGGATGTTGCATTGAGTACTGTAAGGTTGCCTGTTTTGGCTGAAGGGAGTGTATGTACCTACTTCTGCTGCACTAACTCCTAGTGGTGACAGGGTATGATTATGTACCATGGTGTATAGTTAGCCATGCCAAACAGTGCTTATGCTCTAAGCCAGATATAGATACATTCTCCACTTCAGCTATGTGCACACTGATATGCACACTTATATAAAAGAAGTGGGGTGTGAAGCCACAAAAAAATCACACTCTTAAAGTTTCTTGGATGTTGGTCCCTTAACCAGTCATCTATCATCCATGGCTGTCATTATCAATACTTATTTGGCTTCTTTAAGGTATATCAGCAATAAAGAATTGGGACCCTCCCACAGGGTTGTTGTGACTTTCGGCAAAAGGTAATGGGCAATAATTATTGTAGTGTGAATGAATGTCCTAATGGGCCTAAATGGAGAGTTTTGACAGCCAGTAATCATGTGAAAAGGACTTAGGAAAGAAAATGTGTAAAAGATTTAGGACAAAGTTTCAGCAAAGGATTAAAACAATTTCCCTGTACAGACTGCAGAATATTCTAGGGAATGCCCAAGGTTTGGAAAAAATACATGCATTTTACTTTGCTATGTCCAACTAAAATCATGTTTTTTGTGGCAGTCACTAAGTTATTTGGAGCAAGACTCACCAAAATGTTTTTTTTTTTGTGGCAGTCACTAAGTTATTTGGAGCAAGATTCACCAAAATTTCAAATTAATAATAATAATTAGTGAAAATAGCAAAAAGAAGTCTTCAGACAAGAAGACTAAGTGGATAAAAACAGTGTTTTTTGGCAACAAAGTGTACATTATAGAATATTTGCAACTCCAAAGGATACTCACTTAAAATTAGAAAAAGTATGGATCTCTGATAGAACACTGAAATTGTTTTTGGGTGATAAGCTCCTCTGAAGTCCCACATACACAGACTTATTTACTCTAAGTCAGGTTCATACCAACTGAAAAGAGGAAAAATATTAAAATGAAAGATCATCTAACTCTGAGGTTGTGTGATCTCATAGTTAGAATAAAATAATCCATAAGGCAGTTGCTTCAGTGAAATCCATTTTTGTGTTTTTGAAGAAATCTGACTGATAAAATCCAATGCAGAAATAAAGAAATAATAGAGTCAAGCAATTTTTCCATGTGCATGTTTGTGTGTGTGTGTGGGTGTGTATACGCTTGTGTCTGTGTCTGAATGTGCGTACGGTGTGTGTGTGTGTGTGTGTGTGTGTGTGTGTGTGTGTGTGTGTGCATATGGGCAGATGCTCATATATGTGTGTTTGTCAGTATGAGTGGCTGTCTCACAGATTTCTGTTTTATATCGAAAATGGCCCTTAATGGAATGGGACATTTGTTAATGTACTTGCTTCATGAAATTAATGTTTCTGAATCTTTTTCTGTGAAATTACCTGTAACTAGCCTCTCCATCAGTCTATCTTTACCCTGTATTGCCACAAACTTTTGAACATAAACTAACACAATTTTACATAAATTATGGTATAGTAGAAACCATTACTCCAATTTTATTTAATCTGTATATCACATGAAACAGACAACTGATTCACTCAATGGTTGTACTCACTTGAAATTAACTCCTCTTGCATTTAACTTTTTAGACCTTTTGTTGTCTAACTATCATAAACAGATTAAAAAAAAAAATCTGCAACATCCATTATGCAGCTCATTAGCCATTACTTTAACCTTTGCAGACTAAACAGAGTATTTACCAAATGATAGCAGAATTAATTTAAAGGCTCTTTTACAGGTGATCTTGGTGAAATTGCTCAATTGTTAGCAGCCCGAAGAAATAAAACTGGGGAACGTAACCTGGATTGCTGTTTTCCACAGGAAATCATTGTTTGTATGATTTCCATGTGTGCGCTGGCAATGATTCACTTCATATGGGAAACGTCCTCCTTCTTCAAATTGGTGTGACCATATAGTTGGTATATATAAGTTTGTGGGATATGGGGGCATACCCGCCACATCAAGCGGTGCAGAGGAGACACAGGATTTGCCCCTCTGCTGAAACCAATTAAAGCTGTCTTATGATTTAAGAAAAGTGCTTTGATAGGTTAAAAAGTACATTTTAATGGTATTGTTTGCATTTTGATCTTTCCTGCTGTAAAAGATGAGAAATCACAGAGAAAAAAGAGCTCTAAGCAAGAGGACAAAACTAAGTTAATTATGTTTCAGTAGTTTTTCATGAAAAACTATCGGAAAGAGAGAGAAAGACAGAGGGTGTCCAAGGAAGAGAGGCTCCAAATGGGGAAAAGTGGAAAACACACCTATATAATTGGAAGAAGTCTGTAAAATGTCTGGCAGACTGCTACATTTTGACATACACTGTATCACACAGAATATGAGTGCATATTGAAAAAAATGAGTAGCAGTAATCAGTTATTGTTCTACTACATTAAAGTGTTTTTGGTCACTTTATGCAGCATCCTTGTTTTATAGTTAATTTCATTTCTAGTTATATACTTCATGTTAAACTTTTAAGCGATTTTATTAAATAATAAAGGTTATACAGTGGTGCTTGATTTTTTCAGTTTCACTATTTATTCATTTTATCTCTCTTACCACTCCCTCAAAATGATGTGATGATAGGTATTGGGCAATGATTTATATCAGCAGATGAAAAAATGGTTAATGATGGTTTATTAATATTAGATGACTATATTGATTGACTATATGCACATCATCAATTAACAATAACATTTTCATCATTACTAATAGTTGTCTCTGGGCTTTAATTTCAAAGTCATCCATTTTTATCAAATGAAATATGCATTTTTATAAAGTACTTAGTTTCTATGCTAAATAATTTATATGACATGTCATGCAATTTGTCATGTGATTACTAAAGTCATACAAAACAAGTTATGATTTTTTATTTTGTGTTGTTCTGAAGAAGTCCAGATCAGAATTTGGACAAAGGTTCTTAAATCTGGAACGTGTAAAGGAACACTTTGAGATGGATGGTTATGATATGCATTAGAACCTGGAACCTGTAAAGGAACACTTTGAGACCAATTGTTATGATGTGCATTAGAACCTGGAACATGTAAAAGAACACTTTGAGAACAATGGTTATGATATACATTAGAACCTGGAACCTGTAAAGGAACACTTTGAGACTGATGGTTATGATATGCATTAGAACCTGGAACCTGTAAAGGAACACTTTGAGACCGATGGATATGATATGCATTAGAACCTGGAACCTGTAAAGGAACACTTTGAGACTGATGGTTATGATGTGCATTAGAACCTGTAACCTGTAAAGGAACACTTTGAGACTGATGGTTATGATGTGCATTAGAACCTGTAACCTGTAAAGGAACACTTTGAGACTGATGGTTATGATATGCATTAGAACCTGGAACCTCTAAAGGAACACTTTGAGACTGATGGTTATGATATGCATTAGAACCTGGAACCTGTAAAGGAACACTTTGAGACCAATTGTTATGATGTGCATTAGAACCTGGAACATGTAAAAGAACACTTTGAGAACAATGGTTATGATATACATTAGAACCTGGAACCTGTAAAGGAACACTTTGAGACTGATGGTTATGATATGCATTAGAACCTGGAACCTGTAAAGGAACACCTTGAGACCGATGGTTATGATATGCATTAGAACCTGGAACCTGTAAAGGAACACTTTGAGAACGATGTTTATGATATACATTAGAACCTGTAACCTGTAAAGGAACACTTTGAGACTGATGGTTATGATGTGCATTAGAACCTGTAACCTGTAAAGGAACACTTTGAGACTGATGGTTATGATATGCATTAGAACCTGGAACCTCTAAAGGAACACTTTGAGACTGATGGTTATGATATGCATTAGAACCTGGAACCTGTAAAGGAACACTTTGAGAATGATGGTTATGATATGCATTAGAATGTCTACAATTTCTAGTTGAAGCAGATCCACCTGGGTCAGCAACAGAAGAACTCAGTTGCAGTGGTTGGATGGCACACAGTCTGGAATTATGATTAGTTAAACTCAAACTTCCTTCTTTGTCTTGAGTATTTGGTTGAGGTAGATAAGAGTTTACAACATAAACAGATTTGCCAGATATTGGTGTGCTTAATCTATGCTCAGATTGGTTTGACTGGTTCTTTGGTAGACTGCATTCAGGTTGACATTCATCTGGAATTGACTGAATATGTCATCTAGTTATCCAAATATGGTACAACCTCTGGTTTGTACCATGTATGAACATGTCTCAGTAGTTTTCTGCACTGTTATATCTGTTATTTTCAACTTTTTCTACCCCTTAATCTTTAAGTTGAGAGCTTGACCATTGACCAGGATAAGTAGTAGTCATGCATAATGACACTGGTTACAAAACATTTTGTACAGAGCTTTAGCTTTTTGATCGTTATGATTAAGCATGTGGCATAAAATTACTTTTGGCTCAAGTTTTGACTTGAAGGCTGGCATTCCATTTCATATTTGTCTTCTAAGCATTAAATGTGAAGGGCTTACTGTGGTGGCCATGATGGTGCAGTGGTTAGCATTGTCACCTCACAGCAAGAGGTTCTCCAATTTGATTCTTGGCTGGGGTGTCTCCTGTGCGGAGTCTGCATGTCCTCTGTGTGGTCATGTAGGTTTCCTCTGGGTGCTCTGGTTTCCTCCCACATTCCAAAGACATGCAGTAGGTGGATTGGGCACTCTAAATTGGCCTTAGGTGTGAATGTGTGCATGAGTTAGTGGTATGAATAAACCTACTGCAGCAGGGCTAGCCACCCAGCAGTGTAAAACTTGGCTCAAGATGATTGTCACTGCAGAAGTGACACCCTGACCCCATGTGCCAAATGGGAAAAGGGGTTGAGGATGGATAGATGCATTACTGTGGTGGTACTTTGTGGGGCAGTTGGATATGTCATTAGAGATTTCTGCAGATCACTTTGTCTTAATACCTTTTGGACTGTTTGCATTGCATTTCAGTCTTCACCATTTGACTATAAACAGGAAGAACTTGACAAAATATAAGTGAAACAATAATCAGCCACAAACTGCTGGAATTCACTGGACAAACATTGTAGCATTATCTGTAACTAGTTATTTTGGTACACCATACCATGATAACACAGTCTGTAATTTGGCTATTTTTTTGTTGGCTAGTTATGGCTTGTACTTGAGATATTTCTAAGTTTCAGCTTTCAAACTCATGGAAGCCTCTAGCATTGTTTTACTAAAGACCTTGTGACAATGGTGTTGTCACTGGACGTTCATGACTCTGTGATAGTTTATGCAGAATGCAATAGTAACACTTTGTCACTAAGTTGACAGTGTTTTAGTTGATGATTTTGAAGTTTTACGATTCTGTCCTGGTATAGCATTAAGTCATTATGCTCTGTTATATGCTCTTTGAACGTTAAGTAATCAGTTGCGAGCTGTTTGGCTTGATTCCAACAGATCAGCCATCCATTTCTCACATGTTGAATAACAGCTTGCAATTCTGGATTATATTTCATAAGTGTTTCTAGACTGGTCACAGGTCTTCTCATCATAATGCTTTGGACATAAGCTGTACTGTAAATTTCACTTTCTGATATTGGTAGGCCTCATAAAGATTTCTGGCACACATATCAGAATTAACAGCTTGCTTGCCTAGCACATGTATTGTTGTGGCATCAGATCTTCTCACTATCTTTCACAGTCACTGACACATTAGTAGCACTTTGTTTCAGTAATATGCATTGATTCATTTAACTAGTGGTTAATGGTCACTATGGAGCTATGAACTCTTAATTCATAATAGGTATCTGGAGAGCTTTTCACACCCACAGACTTAAAATGCATTCTTTAATGATTTCCGAATATCTCTGTTCTGATTCTGTTAACATTCTGATGCAGTAAGCTAATGCATGTAACACTTGTTCATTCATTTGGAGTAACGCTGCACCCAGGACATAGCTACTTGCATCAGCATTGACTGTTGTCTGTTTAGTGACATCACAATACATTAATATTGAGCTGTTGCAAGCATTTTCTTTATTTCGTTTCAACATTTTCCCAAGACCATGCCACATTTTTCTTTAGTAAGTCTACTGAAGGATAAATCATTGTAGAGAGGTTAAGTGCAAACTTGCCCATGTAGTTAATCATGCCTGCTGCTTGTCTCACTTCAGTTATGCAAAATGGACTTTTCAACTAAACCAGAAGTATAGCTGGCTCAACTAGCACCCTATGCCACTACCACAAACAAGTACTCTACCCCCTCAGCTGTTCAAATGAAAAAAAAAAATGTCTGTGCATTCTACTGGCACACCTACCAGGTGGCCAGTTGCATGAAACATACCCCTTCCTCCTGCTCCAGCCATTCTTGTCCAATTTCTGTGCTGTTGTACTGCTTTAAAGAGAGATAGGGTAATCTGATCTTGCTTCCCAACACTTTGCTCCCACGGCAAATGCATCTCTCACCTCACCCTACCTACACTACTGGACTCAGCTATTGCTCGGACCTTGCTTGCCTTTGATTTGATTCTACTGATGCATATATTGTACCCAAAGTAGTGAAGCTATGTCTTACTAAAGCATCATTTATCTTTGTCAAACTTAAAACCTGAATTTTCTTTGCCTGCAATTACTACCACTAACCTTGACCCATACATTTGCTTGTCTGGACCAAACACTAAGATTTGATTCTTAACAATGGCAAAACCATCAAGACCCTCAACCAAATCTGTCATTTTACATTGCAAAATCTTAGGTGCTGATGTTATACCAAATGGCTGCCTCTTCAAATAGAATCTTCCCATGGAGTAATGAATGTTGTCAGATTTTGGTTTTCTTTGTTTAATGGTATTTGCCAGAAACCACTGGAAGTATTTAGTGTAGAAAACATTTCTCCATTAACTAGCTTGAGTGCTATGTCTTCCAATGTAGTTAATAAAAAGCCTTCATGCATAGCAGCGTCATTGAACCTTTGTAACCAGAAAAGATTTTCACTTGACCATTCCTCTTAATTACTGGGATGATGGGAGCATGCCACTGAGATAGTTCAGAAACACTTCCTGTGATATATTGAGGTTTTGCATTTGTTTAAGTTCTGCCTCTGTGTTGGGCAATAGAAGAAATGGCACTCTCCTGGTATAGTTAAGGCATATGGGCCAGCATGTGGTTTAAGCATGATTTTTACTTGTTCACAGCCATGCAGATAAGCTTCACCAAATACATCTATATTCACTTCATTTATTTTGACAATTAAGCCGATTGTGCATGCCACAACTCTGCTAAGCAGAGTTTTATGTAGGGTCCATCTAGAAAAAAAAAAAAAAAAGACATGTGCCACTTCAACTTAGACATGGCTATAAATCTACCCTTGCACTTGGGGTTTCTGTTGGGCTATGAATTTCCATCTCTGCTTCATACAACTGTTGCCGCTAAGCAAAATCTCTCTATTATTTATTTATTTGCAGTTTGTTTGCCAGAATAGTCCAACTGGGCCACAAGGAGCCCATTTTCAATGGAGTCCTCGGAAGAAAAGCTCCAGAAAAATACAAATACATAGTACACATTGCAGATTTATATTACAGATTATCTCATAGGAATACAAAGTAAATATAATGAGAAAAGGTTAACAGTGATAGAACACATCAGTATAGTTTGTAAAACAGCAATAAAAAAACACTTTTTTTTTTTTACACAAAAGTAGCAGCATAGGGTAACTGTTAAGTAGTTGGTCAAATAGTTCAATAGAGCTGTGGAATTATCTGAGGCAGCATATATCACAGTAATACCGGCCTCTGTATCAGACTTAAAACTCACAACTGTTACATGAACTGACATTTAACTTGCCATTCAACTTCTACATCTACTACAGCTGGAGGTAAACTAAAAATGCTTTATACCCATTATTTTTAGTCTCGTCAACATTTTTGCTAGCAATACTGCTCTGACGCATAATGATAATTAAGCCTCATGCATTTGCCACATTACTCCTTGAGGTTTCACCTAGTCTGACTAAAAGTATGCCTATTATCAAACTTATCCTGAACTGTGTCTTTTTAATTCACACACATCATTTGCCTTATTTAAATTAGCATTCTAACTTTTCACTAACAGCTTCTCTGTCTGTGTATATTGCTTTGTCAAAAGTTGGGTTTATTTCAAATTGTAACTTGTGAGGCACATATATCAGCCAATATATTCTATGCCTTGAAGGATCTTCTCATTTTTAATGTCATTAAAGCCAGTTTTCAGCCATTTCATTTAGTCATTTCACAGATCTTTCCACACACTTGCCTTTTGCTTGTTCACATCTTTGAATACATGGACTCTTTCATGTGTTTATTTTTTTAGCACAAAATATTCAATATAGTTTGGTAATTACTCATATGTAATACTATGGTCCTTTGGTTGACCAGGGTAGTCTGACTAGGCTGTGGTTGCCCCTTTTCAGTGTAGGCCTCTGGAAAAAAGCTACAGTTACAAAAATAGTCATTTTTTATACAACAGAAAAAAATGTGAAGCTTAAAGTTAAAATAAGGACATACAATAATCTGAAATCAATAAAATATGGATTCATTTCATATTAATACACAGACTGGCATACACAGTGAGGTTTAAAATGTCAATTTACAATGTTATATTTATGTGTAGGAGAGATATGAGAGAGTAGGTATTGGAGATATGAGTAGAAACCAGGGAGGAGGTGAGTAGTATATTTGTTCACTGATACAGAGAAAGTAAGTTGTACTGACGTTGAGGTACATGTAGAAGGTTATGGAGGGAAGCAAAATTGTCGGGGGTGAGTAGAGACAATAGACATGGCAGTAAATACAAAGGGGTAGAAGACAGTGGAAGATTTTATGTAGATACTGTAAATGCAAAGGAGATTTAAATGGCTTCAGCCTTTCTGTCCATGGCATATAAAAATGTGTTTACCAGGATTTTTTTCTGATTCCTTATCTGTTTTGTTTTGCTGCATAAAAGAGTGCAAATCTTTGTCTCCAGGCAGGATGACAAAATGGTTTCATGAAGTCAAATGGCACTGATTGGTTGGTAAATTACCTGTTAAAGCATGTCTATTTAGATCACAGTACAGTGGTGAGATGGGAATTCCCCCTTTTCCTCACTGTATTGCGATCTTGGAGTTGGTATATATAATTTGCAGGGGGTGTGGGGGTTGCAGGGGGGCTTGCCACTCCTGTATAAACATAGATTTTTGTTTTACATTTCAGTTTCCTCGACCATATGAATTTTGAGTTTCTGAAATCTCAAAAATATGACATAAAGCCATATATATATATATATATATATATATATATATATATATATATATATATACATATACACACACACACACACACACACACACACACACACACACACACACACACACACACATATATTTGTCTATATCTGCCTGTTCTCAAATGCTGTTGGCAATATTTGGAACAAACTTCCAAGAGAAATAACATCCCTGACTTCAACCAACCTTTTCAAGAAACAATTGAAAATCTTCATTAAAAACCAATGGCTCTGCCCCTGCTCTAATCCTGATTGATACTAATTCTCCTATTTGTCTAAATACTTCTCAACTAAAAACTTGTTTCTTTGGATATTCCTCTATGCTCTGCACTGTCTTAGAATCAATAATTTTTTTTTGTTTTTTGTCTGTTTTTGACTGCCTTACTGTCCTGAGAAAACGCATGTACATTAAATGTTTTTGTTATTTCTTTTAATACACCTGTATAGTAACAATCTGTCCTCATATGTGTAACCTTATAACTGTTTTTGTAAAATTTTTTTGCTAAGCAGTTGCAGTACTTATGTAATTTTTTTTGTTTTTCCACTGTTTTTGTGGACTCTATGTATAATTTTTTTTCTTGGAGCTTTTCTCCACTGGCCTGTACTGAAAATGGACATATATCCAGTTAGACTAGCCCGGTCAACAATTGTAAAATAAAATAAATAAATATCTATCAGTCTATCTCTATATAAGTATAGGTGTATGTGTGTGTGTGTGTGTGTGTGTGTGTGTGTGTGTGTGTGTGTGTGTGTGTGTGCACTCACATGTGCATGGATGTGCATGTGTATGCTTTAAATATGCACACATATATATCTGCCTGTATATATATTTATATATACATGTATAGATATGGATATATAGATATAGCTAGATATATCTGAAAACACTTAGCCAGTCAGCAAGCATGTTTTTAGGAGAGGTGAGAAGAACCAGGAGAAATCTCACAAAGACAGTGGGAGAGCACACAAACTCCATATAGACAGTGACCAGGGACTTATCCTTAACTCAGGGACTGAGGTTAGGATGCTTGCCAATACAACTATGATACAAAGAACTTAACCACTAAGCTGCTGTGGTGTCCTGAATATTTTACCAGTGCAATAATTTTAAATTTAAAAATGCATTTATTTTATTTGCCACAAATATTAATTTAATTATACCTTTTCACAGCATGTTTATGCAAACCAAAGTGTAATTATACTATACTTTTTAAATAGTAAAAAAGAAGGAGAAGCCTAGTTATGAAGTATGGGAGTAAACACACCAAGGCAAATGTCCAGAAAAAAAGTAAACTCCTAATACTGCTAAAACCACACTGAAGGAGCAAAAAACCACTGTAAAATCCAGTATAAATCCAGTGCTCTTTATTGTAGGTAAGCGTTTTCGCAATCAGTCCTGGTTGCTTCCTCAGACCAAAGATTACAAAAAAACATCATCCCAAACTTTAAAAGCCTTGAATCCTGTGTCACATGACTATGGCCAATTAATTAATTAAATGAGTTAAAAGAACAAGTACATTCAAAATGCAAATACACTCAAAAAGCACAAGAAAGCTGTTTTTTTTTTTATTTGACAGTTACTGAATAAGCAAACTATGTTGAAAAATCATAGTATTCAGTAACAGGTTAGTGCAACAGAAACTTGTCTCTTAGGTCCATCTAATTACTAATGTCTTATTTATTCATTTATTTTTGCCATGTACCCTTTAAAAGTCACACAGAGATAGGCTATTGCATAGCTCCAAATGTCATCCTAGCTGAATCAGCTAAAACAGTCAGGTGGACATTATATTACTCATTCACTTTATTTCTTGCTTAACTAAAAAAGGTCAAAACAAAACAAAAAAAATCCAGTCTAACTTTCGAAATCTCACTAAAAAATTACCTTCTCAGTGCTGGTTAAGGATGCAAGGCAGGGTGCACATATCATTGCTGTGGCCAAGAATTAATTGTACAGATTAATAAATTATACCGTAGTCTCATTCCCTTCTGAATTATCTTTTCATAAGCAATTCAACTGCATTTCCTGAGTAGGCATGCTTATCAATATTAAAATGGAATTCCTGGTGCCTAGACCTTAAATCTCATATTGTAAAATCACTTGCCATGAAATAATTAGGGTAGTTTTAATGACAAAAGCTGCTAATACATCAAAATAAAGTACCTTGTAATAATAGTTTCTACTTCTACAGGCCTCCAAAAATTATAAACAAAAGATATGGCATTACATAGATGTAAGTATCGGTACCTTACATAATGCATGCCGTGTTGTGTTTTATTGATTTGATTTGCTAATCTAGACAGGAATGCTGTTAGATAGGATTTCCTGGAAATTCTGGAAATCACACACACACACACACACACACACACACACACACACACACACACACACACACATATAAATATTTATATAGTTCTATCTATACTTATCTGTCTCTGTATACACACACACACACACACACACACACACACACACACACACACACACACATATAAATATTTGTATAGTTCTAGCTATAATTATCTGTCTCTGTATACACACACACACTCACTCACTCACTCACTCCTTGTATAGTTCTATCTATAATTATCTGTCTCTGTATACACTCACTCACTCACTCACTCACTCACTCACTCACTCACTCACTCACTCACTCACTCACTCACTCACTCATATATGGTACCCATATATGAAACAAACTGGGATTTATTTAATCCTGCATGAAATAAAATCTGATTAGAGATTAAAGAAACCATCCACAGAGTACATTGCATTATAAACACTGAGCAAAGGTCTTTAAAATCACTTTTGTTTAGTTCTCCCAGTCTATAGAGCTTTTCTGCCATATGCAGAAATTGTCACTATTCCCAAATACCAAATATATGATTATCCTTAAAATTTTGTCCAAAGAGAGTGACATGTTTATATTTAAGGTATCTGAGGTCAAGAAAAAAGGCATGGCCAAGCAGTTATATTTATGGGGATTAACATTTTGGAACACCATTTGTTTATTTTGGGCTGTTTTTATAAACTTACCAGAAATGTGTCAATTTAGTTTTGTTCACTTTATTTGAAAGCTACATTTGAGTTATAACCATTCCAGCTGTCACCTGTTAAGGCATTTCCCTAGGCTTCTCTCTATGGCACATTTTTAACTGATAGCAGGAATGTAACTGTGTACTATGGAAAGCATATTTAATAGAACAGGAGTGAGAGCCTCTTGAAAGACAATAAACTAAATAGGCTGGAAGATCCTTACATTTTCAACCTGTGACTCACACAGGCTAAAGCATGCAGCAATTTCTATTCTGTAATCTGGCCTTTCCTCCTGGTGAACCCAGATACATGACTTATTAAAATGTCTGAGCAGAGCTGAACCTGAATTCACCAGTAACACCTCTGAACAATTTTTAACAGGTGTATCCTGCAATGAGCAAAGATGTGATGAAAATACTACCTCTACTACAGTGCCATACACAGATGAGATGCAGTGGACTGCTGTCTGCAATCCAGCCATCTAAACTGAGCAGAATATCTTTATTTTCATTTATTTATTTATTTGTTTGTTAACCGAGGAAGTAATCTGGTCCTTCAACAGCATTTTTTACCGATCATTAGGCAACGGGTATAAGGGTAAATGTAACCTATACGTGGATAATTTAGTGAGCCAGTCATCCAGCACACTTTTAGGAAGTGAGGGAAACTGGGGTACCCATAGGAAAATTCATACAGACATGAGGGAACAAATGAAACTCCACCCAAACATTACCTGGAGGTAGGATTAAATGCCAGACCATAAAGATGTGAGCTGGAGGGCTTTCCATTAAAACACCATATCTCACTGTGCCTAGATAGGTTCATCAATGTTTACTAACCTACTGATCCATGAGAATCTCAAGAATCCTAGTTTTCCATTCCAATGGTAGTTTTACCCCTTATATTTTGCAAATGAATAACCCAGAGATGTGCCAAAAAAGATATGTTGGGACATTAACATGTTTCCCCTGTCTGTGAGGGACAGGGATGCTAAACAGAGGGTGAGTTTGTAATTACCTGTTCTTTCTCCCAACTTATGTTTGACTAAGTAAGGGAAGTACTTTACTTTTTTGTAGTGTGTAAGAATGTCCCATTGAAGTGGTAGCTCTGTGATACATACCATCCTTCAAATATATCCTATTTATTATGCACAAGAGATTGCGACACCTTGAGAAGGAGTTTATGATGCCATTGAACTTGTGACTGTGTAATAGGTCTGACAGATTAGGGTGTGCTGAAGCTCAAAATATGAGGCACAGGTCATCACTCAGTAAGCCTTTATGATACTGAGCAGAGGGACAAGGCTTTGAGATGATCTGTGTAGTTTTTATTTAGTGAGAGTTGTGACAAGTATTTAGGCAGATATGAACTGCTAGGGGCATTATACTCAATGATTTGCCTAATGAATGCTATGTACAGTGGAACAATTACATCCTGTGATCTAGGTGCAATACCTTTAGATATAAACTGTGTTATGAGAAAGGGCATCTTTACAACAGCGACTGCATGGTGATTAAAGTACAGTTCATTCCTGCCATAGTCAGCCATTTCCCTAAGTATAGGCTAAGTTTTCAGGGGTTTACTGCAAATGTGATAGTTACAAGGGAGTCGTGCTAACTAAAGGATATGATTATATACTGCACGACATTTAATTTTGGCTATTTGTCGGGGAAAGGCCCTCTAGTAGCATATTGCATGTCTTCTGGGGAGCTGAAACATTAGCTTTTACCTCTGAGAATTAATTGACAGAGTAGTAGCCCAGAGTCTGAATCCTGTGGTACACCCGATGGTGTCCCCGGCTGTGTGCTCCACGAACTCAATGAGGAATTAAACCCACAGCTAGGACAGCTGTTTAATCAAAGTCTTACCTCTGGATACGCACTCCAGGGGTGGCGCACTGCAACTGTGGTCCCACTTCACAAAGGCGGTGCCTCCACAGACCCTGGAAATTACCGGCCCATTAGCTTGACAAGCCTTATCTGCAAAGCCATGGAGAGGATCATAATGGACCTCATAAATAAAGACATAGGGAATTTGCAGACTTTGGATCCAACCCAGTTTGGCTTTGTCAAAGGCAGATCATGCCTTTTAAACTTGGTTGACTTTTTCAAACAGTCACCAAAGCCATTGATGAGGAAAGGCAGTCCATACAGCCTACCTCGATCTGGCTAAGGCCTTGATACAATACCCCACTCGGGTATCATTGAAAAACTCATCAGCTTAAATGTTAACCCATACATCACAAGATGGGTTGCAAACTGGCTGAGTGACAGAACCCACAGGGTCAGAGTTGCTGGCGCCATGTCAGACTCAAAGCCTGTCACAAGTGGTGTCCCACAGGGCTCAGTCCTGGGCCCACTCTTGTTTGGCATCTACTTTTCAAGTACAAGCAAACACAGGAGGGTTATGGCTGACAAAGTTTGCAGATGACTGCAAACTGGGCCATAGTAGAAAACACATCTGACACAGATATCCTTCAGAAGGGTCTCACAGAAATGGATAACTGGTGCCAGAGCCACGGCCTAAAGTCAAATGCCAAAAAATGCATAGTCATACCCTTGGAAAAACAAGGTTACCCTAGCTACCAAATAGGTGGCAATCCACTGAGCACAGAAGAAGTTATCAGGGACCTGGGGACCCAGGTTGATAGTAGTCTGTCATTCGACAGCCATGTAGCTAAAGTAGTTAGGAAGTCCTTCTACATTGCCCACCTTATCATGAAGGGATTCTCATCTAGATCAAGGGAGGTCATAGTCTCCCTTTACTCATCACTCATCAGACCAATGATTGAGTACAATGCCCCATTCGGAATGTATCTGACCCGACACTTGCAGCAGCTGGAGAGGCCACAAAAGTTCCTCACCAAAAGGATAAAGGGTCTCAAAATCTGTCCTATGCTGCCCGACTGAAAGAACTCCAGCTCTATTCAGTCGCTTACCGCTGCTCAGAGGTGACCTTTGCCTAACATACAAGGCCATGTCAAACCCAGATTTGATGAATATGCTTCACCTCAAAAATCTAGATCCATCAGAGCCACAAGGCGGAGACTTAAACCTCGACACGGCTATTAATAGGACGTGCTGGAGGGATAGATTCATCACCCAAAGACTCCTATGCTGTGGAACAAAATCCGGTACATGTGAGGCAGAGCACCTCGCTGGCCTTGTTCAAGAGAAATCTTGACCAATGGATGGGAGATCGCAGATATACCCCAGGAATTACCTCAGTGTCACTGCTCGACAGAGGCACAGCAAAATAATGGGTATAGTTCCCCATACTAAAGGGGTGGCGTAAGCCACAAAACAATGGGCTAGGCTTATAAATGCCCTCGGGCAGATAGCCTAGTATGAACCTATGAACCTATGAACCTATGACAGGTCTTTTGGAGGAGGCAGAACTGCCCACCTGAACTTCCTGTTTTCCACTAGTGAGCTAGTTTGCTCTCCAATGAGTTATATAGGGACTGAAATTTAGCTGGGAGAGTTTGTCTGCGATGCAGTGGGATGGTGATGGATGTCTTTGGGAGGTATTTATATTCAGTTTACACTGATTTCCTCTCATCAGTTGCTTCAGTAGCTTTTCCAAAGAAGACAAGTAGGCAGGACCTGCCCTTGATGAATCTGAACTGGGTTTTGTTGACAGTCTGTGAGTTGCCTATATTCTTGTTTATTAAGTTAGGAACCTGGGTGGAAACTCCCAGATATGCTCAGAATTAGTCTAAAATGATACAAAAATCACTGAACCCACAGACATTGCCAACATACTGGCAGACAGGTTCAGTGCAAACTTCACCCGTCTCTCCCCTAAAGGAGAGATAACTATCCCAGCCGAGTGTAGCCTCCCGGACATCTCAAATGCGCAGGTGAAAGCTGCTCTCTCTAAAGCTAAAAACACAGCATCAATGGGACCGGATGGTGTCCCCGGCTGTGTGCTACACGAGCTAAATGAGGAATTAAACCCGCACATAAGGCAGCTGTTTAATCTTAGCCTTACCACAGGATACGTTCCCAAGGAGTGGCGTACGGCAACTGTGGTCCCACTCCACAAAGGCGGTGCCTCTACGGACCCTGGTAATTACCGCCCCATAAGCTTAACAAGTCTAGTCTGCAAAGCTATGGAGAGGATCATAATGGAGCTCATAAACAAAGATATAGGGGACTTGCAGACATTGGACCCGACCCAGTTTGGCTTTGTCAAGGGAAGATCATGCCTTTTGAACTTGGTTGACTTCTTCGAAACAGTCACCAAGGCCATTGATGAGGGAAAGGCAGTCCATACAGCCTACCTTGACCTTGCAAAGGCTTTCGACACAATACCCCACTCGGGTATTGTAGAAAAACTACCAGCTTAAATGTAAACCCATATGTCACAAGATGGGTTGCAAACTGGCTTAAGGACAGAACCCACAGGGTTAGAGTTGCTGGCGCTGTGTCAGACTCCAAGCCGGTCACAAGTGGTGTCCCACAGGGCTCGGTCCTTGGCCCCTATTGTTTGGCATCTACTTCTCAGAAGTACAGGCCAACATGGGAGGACTTTGGCTGACAAAGTTTGCAGACGACTGCAAACTGGGCGCCATAGTGGAAAGTGCATCGGACACGGATATCCTTCAGAAGGGACTCACGGAAACAGATAGCTGGTGCCAGAGCCATGGCCTGAAGTTAAACGCCAAAAAATGTATAGTCATACCCTTCGGGAAAAACAAGGTAACCCCAAGCTACCATATAGGTGGCAATCCACTAAGCACAGAAGAGGTTATCAGGGACCTGGGGACCCAGGTTGACAGTGGCCTTTCTTTTCACACTCAAATTGCTAAAGTGGTTAGAAAGACCTTCTACATTGCCCACCTGATCATGAAGGGATTCACATCCAGATTTAGTGAGGTCATTGTTCCCCTGTACTCTTCACTTATCAGACCAATGATCGAGTACAATGCCCCATTCGGGATGTATCTCACCCGACATCTGCAGCAATTGGAGAGACCCCAAAAGTTCCTCACCAAAAGGATAAAGGACTCCAAAATCTGTCATATGCTGCCAGATTGAAGAAACTCCAGCTCTATTCAGTCGCATACCGTCTGCTCAGAGGTGACATGTGCCTGACGTACAAGGCCATGTCCAACCCGGAATTAATGGACATGCTCCACCTCAAAAATCCAAATCCACCAAAACCACTAGAGCAAGCGACTTAAACCTTAGCACGGATATAAATAGGACGTGCTGGAGGGATCAATTTATCACTCAGAGACTCCCTATGCTGTGGAATAAAATCCCGGTCCATGTGAGGCAGAGCACCTCGCTGACTCTGTTCAAAAGAAATCTAGACCTGTGGATGGGAGATCGTAGGTTTACCCCAGGAATCATCTCTGTGTCACTGCTGGACAGAGGCACAACAAACTAATGGGCACAGTATTTTTTCATATAAGGGGTGGCGTAAGCCACAATAATTTGGGCTAGGCTTATAAATGCCTTAGGGCAGATAGCCTAGTATAAACCTATGAACCTATAATTCCATAATTATCATGTCCATAGCCTTAAATGTGAGATTGGTCAGGCTTATGGGTCAATAATTACTTAGGTCTGTTGAAGCCCCACCTTTGTGGAAGGAAATGACTGTTTCTGTCCTCCATTCTTCCATCAGAAAGCCTGGTTTAAGGCTGATATTGAATAACTTGTGTAGGGTGTCAGACAAATCATTTTTCAGGTTGACCAGTAGGCAGCCTGTTATGTTATCTCACCCCAGTGATGTAATGCTCTTTGTTTTAGATAACACCTTGAGAACTTATTCTTGGCAGATTTGAGGGAGTGTGTAGGTGTGGGTATGAGATCTAAGAAAACTGGAGAGAAGAGGTTTGACATTTGACCTAAATTTGTATGTTAGCAGATTGGCCATGTCTTGGTGGTCTGAGTATCTGATACCATTTTTTATTAGGCCTGCACAGTGCTCGGCATTGTTCCTAAGATGTTTCACATAATTCAAGAAGGCTTTGTGGTTGTCCTTCAACTGGATGGCTATTATTATTTTATTTTTACCTCATATTTGGCTTTGGTTTAATTTTGGCATCTAGAGAGTTAGATTCATTTTTGCATGTAATATGTTTTATATTTGGGATAAATCTTAGGGGGTTTATATTTGAATTTGGCATTTTATTTATTTCTGAGGGGAACAGTTGTGTATATGCCTCTATTTACATGTGCATAGAATTTGATTGTAAAGTACTCTGCATAAGCAGTGGGGTCCTCTAGATGGAAGGGACATTTAATTTTAGCTAGGTGATCATTCAGCTTTAGTAGATTACCCATTGCATGTACTGGAAGATGCTTCAGTCTTCAGTCTTGTTATGAATATGACTGCCTTGTGGTATGATTTGACCAGGGAACAGGTTACAATTGGTGGGAAACAAAGTTATTATATACTGGTAAGGACCATATCTAGGATTTTCTCTCCCTGGTTGGGGTACAGATAAACTGGTGCAGGGAGTTTGTATTGATGAAGTCCAGAAATCTCTGGGCATACATGTTTGTAGATGTATAAGTCCCCAGTTTATGGAGGGAGAGTTGAAGGCTCCTAAGAGAATGGTGCTTGGCTTAATACATATGGACTCCATACCAGTAATATAGTAGGTATGGTTCAAGGGGGACATCGATGGGATCCAATAATTAGCTATGAGATGATTAGGGGTTTTGTTAATAGTAAGTTGGATGCGTAGGAATTCCAGGTCATTATCTTTTTTTTTAAGAATATGGAGACATAGTTACTTTTGATACCTTCATCTAATGTGGTGGGGCTGAACATGTGATAACACTGAAACCCTGCACTGATGGAGTTCTTTCAATGGTCTTGAACAAGGTCTCTGTTAGGATGTTTTCCAGGGTAAAGTGAGCATGTAGGGAGTGAAGTTTTTTCAAGACTCCTAGTGTTGAGCAGCAATACCTTAATACTATTTGGAGTTTATGTAGTTATATTGGAAGCTTTAGAAGATTAACTTTGCCTAAAATGGCACAATAGGAGGGGACAGAGATTTAGCTAATATACAAAAGTCTTGTGGGAGGGGTGCAGGCCATCCTTGACAAAGCCATTTGGGTTTGTGTGAAGATATGTGAAGGCTGCCAGCCTAGCTAGATAGAATTTTGTAGATAATTCTCTCATTTGTAAATATTAATATAAGCCACAGGCTTGTTCTTTTAAATGTGAAAACACTGTATTTGATGTTGAACTGCAAAAATTTAACCACATTGCACAATGCTGGAGGAAAGCTGATAAGTCAAACATTGTATAATTGTTTGATCTTAAAACATGGAGCCGAGATGTCTGGATGAAGGAATTCTTCCTATTGTTCTTAGACTAAAGTTAATTCATAGGATCATAGGTAGGTACTAGGCTATCGGCCCTAGGGCCTATACAAGCCCAGCCAAAAAGATACCCTGGCTTTTGCCACTCAAGAAAATTATTTTCCTCTGCCACTGTTGAGCAGAGCCACAGAAGTGATCCTGGGGTGAATTTCCTATTTCCCATCCAATCATCAAGATTTTTCTTGAAGAGTGCTAATGAGGAGCTTTGTTTGATATAGATAGGTAGTTTATTCCAGAGTATGGGAAGTCTCTGGGACAGGAATCTATCCCTCCGGCATGTTCTGTTTATTGTGATGACAAGGTTTAAGTCCTTAGAGTGTGTAGCTCAGAGGGATTGAGATTTCTTTAAGTAGAGCATGTCCAACAGCTCTGGGTTTGACATAGCTTTGTATGTTAGGCAAAGATCACCTCTGAGTAGGCGATATGCAAAAGAGTAAAGCTGGAGTTTTTTGAGACGGTCTGCGTAGGGCATCTGTTTGAGGCCGGTAATCCTCTTTGTGAGGTATTTCTGTGGCCTTTTCAGTTGTTGTAGATGTCTTGTGAGGTACATACCAAAAGGGGCATTGTACTCTATAATGGGTCTAATGAGTGATGAGTAGAGGGGAACAATGAGCTCTTTTTTTCTGGATGAGAAACCTTTTGTGATGAGGTGTGCCACGTAGAAGGATTTCCTGACTACTGTGGCAATGTGATTATCAAAGGAGAGACTACTGTCCACCTGTGTCCCAAGGTCTCTTATTACACTTTTGGTGTTAAATATACTACCGCCTATGTTGTAGTTCATGGGTACAGAGTTTTTACCAAAGGGGATGTCAATGCACTTTTTGGCATTGAACTTGAGGCCATGGCTTTGACACCAGGCAAGTGTCTCAGTGAGGCCCTTTTGTAGGATGTCCACATTGTTAGGAGTTTCAATTATGGCTCCTAGTTTGCAGTCACCTGTGAACTTTTTTAGCCAAGGACCTTCTGTGTTAGAAGAAGTAGATACCAAACAGGAGAGGACCCAGGACTGAACCCTGTGGTACTCCACTTGTCGCTGGTCTGAAGTCGGATTTGGAGTCTGCTACTTTCACAGAGTGGGTTCTGTCAATGAGCCAGTTGGCAACCCATCTTGTGACATAGGGATTTATACCTAGTTTAGTGAGTTTATCTATAATTCCAGAGTGGGGATGGTGTTGAAAGCCTTGGCAAGATCTAGATAGGCTGTGTGAACCACCTTACCCTCGTCTACGGCTTTGGTGACTGCTTCAAAGAAGTCTGTCAGGTTTAGGAGACATGATCTGCCTTTTACAAACCCAAACTGGGTGGAGTCCAAAGTTTGAAGATTACCAAAGTCTTTGTTTATACGTTCCATGATGAAACATTCCATGGCCTTGCAGACCAGGCTCATCAGGCTAATGGTGTGGTAGTTCCCGGGGTCTGTGGTGGCTCCCCCCTTGTGGAGTGGGATAATCATCGCTGTGCGCCATTCAGCGGGCACAAAGCCTGAGGTGACGCTATGATTGAACATAGTACTTAGGTGGGGTGCCAGTTCGTTATGTAGTTCATGTAGAAGGCAGCCTGGGATGTTGTCTGGTCCCATGGATGCTGTGTTCTTGGCTTTGGAGAGTGTGTTTTTTACCCATACAGCCGTGATTACAGGAACTTTGCATTCTTCCGGTATAGAGATGGGCCCTTTAGGGGGTGAGAGGGGGGTAAAGTTCTGCCAGGATGTTTGCAATGTCAGTTGGGTCTGTATATTTAGTGCCATTGTGCTATAACTCAGAGCAGATCTGAGTGTTGCCATTGAGATTCTTGACATAGCTATAGAATGCTTTGTGGTTGTCTTTAGAATCAGTGGCAATTTTGTTTTCGTAACTAGCTTTGGAGGATTTTATTAGGAATCGCAGCTTCTTACTGAGGCTGACCAGGGAGCTCCTACACTCATGGGATTTTACTCTTTTGCAACAGTTTCTTCCTTCTGTTGTACAGTTTGTTTATGGCCGGGGACCACCAGATTGGCTTCTTTTTTTTGGAGGATAGCGTATTGGTTCTGTTTGGGATAGCATGATCCATGCACTCATGTAAGTGCTTAGGATTCAGTAGTCATAACTGTATTGTCCATCTGCATGGGTGTCATGAAGTTCACCACTTCTGTCTTAAGAAGCATGAAGTTGGCTTTGGCGAAATTTTTTACCATGGTTTCCTTAATGGGGGGTGGGGGCAGGATGTGGATATCTAGGGTGATTAGCATATAATCGGATCGGACCAATGAGGCATTGATTTCAGGTGTGGAACACTGGTCACACATGTTGGTAATGACTAGATCTAGGATATTGTTGCCCCTGGTGTGGGTGTGGATAAGTTGATCCGGGGAGTTGGAGTTTATAAATTTCAGAAAGCATTGAGTGAAGGAGTTGGTACATGAGCAGTTTTCCCAGTTAATGGTGGGGTAGTTGAAATCACCCATTATTAGGGTGTTTGATTGAACCCTAATATTTTCCAGTACATCAAGAAAAGAGGAGTGGGAATCCTGGGGCATGGTGAGGGATCTGTAGCAAGCTACAATTTGGATTGCAGTTTTGCCCAGAGTTAGTTGTACTTGGATAACCTTGGATGCATTATGCTGAGCAACTAGCCTGAAGGTATGGGTATCCTTAATGAATATGGACACAACTCTGTTTTTGGTTTTGCAGTCCAGGGTACATGGCTGAAAAGTGTGGTATGAGTTATAGCCTGGTAGTGCAGGGGTGGTCTCTGGAACCTTGAACCAGGTCTCAGTCACTGCACAAATATAGATGTTCTCCATTTTAAGGAGTGCCTCAAGTAAGTGCATTTTGAGATTTAGACTTCTAGATTGAGTAGTATCACCCTCAGTTTTTGCTTGCCTGTTCCTGTTACAGTGGTGAATTTGTCATTTGAATCTTGCCTAAAAAAGGCACTATAGCGGCGGCAGGAACCTTAGCCAGTATCTGGAATCCCAGGGGTGACAGGTGCAGGCCATCTCTGGCAAAGCATCGTGGTCTGTCGACCATGTCATCCCAGGCAGATCCCATTAGAATGACACCAGAAGCTTAGCCAGTTGTTGAAGTCAATCATTTTGTCCTTGTACTGCGGTATCATTCTTGGTGATGGCAGAATGTTACTCAGGGCTAGGGTCATACTTGCCTGGGCTACAAGATCGGAGAGCTCTTCCATGTCTCTTTTCATGTAGTCCAGGGAGGTATGTCTCAGGTCATTCACACCAACATGGACAATGACAGAGTCATATTTGTACTTGTTATGGAGTGACCTGAATGCATGGGTTAAGTGGAGGATCCTGGCACCCGACAGGCAGCTGACAGTAACCTCTCCTTGTTTAGCCTGATGAGTGGGACATCAGTGTGCCTGACTATAGAGTCACCTATGACTAGTGTGTTGGGTACGTTGTTTTTCCATATTGGCTGTGGTTGAGTGGCACACTGAGTCTGCAGGCTGTGTGTCATTTGGGTTGTGTTGGGGGTGGAGGTTGCTTGCATTTCTGCTTTGGAGGCCTCTGTTGCTTGAGCAGATTATTATTGAGAGCCTCCGCAAATGTTTTTGTGTTTCTATGTGTGGATTTTGGTGGTGTAGATTTAGTGAGACTATGTGATGAGTGTGGTGTGGTGCAAGTGTTTACCTTCTCCTCTTGACTGTCAAGTTCAGTTTTGGTTGGAGAGAGCTTTACCTCCAGTTTGGCTAGATAAGTGCATCTCTCACAGGTTGTAGTGTTGGGTGGTAGGAGGAGAGGGTTGTCTGTGTACATGAGGCAATTTCTACATTGCCCCAAGATGCCCAGATTCATCAGATAGACAGGTGAGAACACTGGGAGCTGACCCTTGGACATGCCTGAATAAAAAACTATTTTCCTCTAGATAAGTGAGGAAAGTGAGTACAAGAGCTGTTTCTCTCTAAGCAAGTCAGGAAAGTAAGTACCAAAACTGTTTTCCTCTAGATAATGAGGAAGGTTGAGTGCTGCAGTAATTAGTAGCTTATTTAGTGCTTACCAGTTCTGAATAAGTACTGATCACGAATAAGCAAATTCAAGTGCTAAAACTAA
The DNA here is from genome assembly GCF_019279795.1 of Protopterus annectens. Taxonomy (NCBI): domain Eukaryota; kingdom Metazoa; phylum Chordata; order Ceratodontiformes; family Protopteridae; genus Protopterus; species Protopterus annectens. Next base: position 302,309,512 of record NC_056743.1, read on the forward strand.
GAATCTGTATCTGGACTAAACTAGTTACAGGGAAGGGGGGAAACAAGTGCAAATGCAGGCTTTTAAATCAGAAAGTTGAGAGAAATGGAAAAACTGCCCAAACGGCTAATAACTATAATTTCTGGGCCAGAACCACTCCTTATGTGGTAGATAGGTTATCTAGTGCTTACCACTCCCACTGATAAGCTGGAAGGCTTCCTTCCAACACATAAAGCTTGGGGGGCTCAGAAGCTTACATGCAGTCCTGGATACAGCAAATCTGAATCTGGACTGCACTAGTTACAGGAAGGATAGGAAACAGGCTTAGATTTTTTTTATACAGAAAAGTAGCTAAAACGGCATTAAAAACAATTCAAATGCAGTGCAAGCTAGCACACTTGAGTATGTAGCAATGTTAGACCAAACAGTTTAAAAAATGCAATTAAATTAAAAATGACTAAAAACAAGTGCAGAAGGAGTCTATTAGGTAGAATGAGTTAGAGATGGGACTTGGGGGGGGTGTCCCAGATCAAATCTACAGTGGGGGTGGGCAATTGCAATAGCCTCCAAATTTAAACAACAAGACAGGAATAGGGAGGGTGTGTAGGTAGGGGAAAAACAATACCTTCAGCAAAGATCTGAAAAACTATACAGTGAAGCAAAAATAACAGTGCACAACTCTGAAGTCAGCCAGCAATGATATAAAATTAGTTAAGCAACATTTAACAGTATACAACTCTGAAGTGCCAAGAAAATATATACTTAGCTCTGTATATCTCCAGATAGTTTGAAGAGCACTCTATCAGGACACAGGAATGCTCCAGCAATGATATGCAGGCAGTTACTAACACGGTCTAATTTTATGCAAGTAATCCTTGAGATAGTCAGATAACACACAGGATGTAAAACTAGTTATACTAACTTAAGACTCAGAGAAATAGGGGGTGGTGGGAAAAACACCTTCAGCAGAGATCTGAAAAACTATACAGTGAAGCAAAAATAACAGTGCACAACTCTGAAGTCAGCCAGCAATGATATAAAATTACTCAAGCAACAATTAACAGTACACAGCTCTGCAGTGTCAGAAAAATATACTTAGCTCTGTATATCTCCATATAGTTTGAAGAGCACTCTGTCAGGACACAGGAAGGTTCCAGTAATTGTTAGATTTTACATATATAATGTCTTTAATTGCTGGCATTTCCTGACCAGGTGCAAGCTTATTAAGACATGTTAATGTAGAGTTTCTGTTAACCTGGGAAACCAGAGAATTGTTAACAATGATGTAATCTAAAATGAGTCAGCAGGATGTATTATCAATTTAAAAGATTTTCTCAGAGACAGAGAGAGCATTTTGCATTTTTCTTAAGAACATCCAACTTACCAGCACTCTGCCTGTGCTCTGTATGTAAGTAGGATCTTAGACTTTAGTGTCTCTCTTAGAAGTAGCTAGGAAATAGGAAGATTAGACTACTTGTTTTCTGTATTGATGTCAGAACTATTCTACTGCATTATTTTAAGCATTTTCCTGTGATCTCCGAACTCTTGACTAGCACTGCGTAGTAAGAAGTATTGTCTTGTGTTCTTATTATTTATTATTAAATATTATTAAACCTTTCAAGGGCGGCCACGGTGGTGCAGTGGTTAGCATTGTCACCTCACAGCAAGAGGTTCTCTGGTTTGATCGTTGGCTGGGGTGCCTTCTGTGCAGAGTCTGCATGTCCTCCCTGTGGTCATGTGGATTTCCTCGGGTGCTCCGGTTTCCTCCCACATCCCAAAGATATGCTGCAGGTGGATTGGACACACTAAATTGGCCCTAGGTGTGTGTGTGTGTGTGTGTGTGTGTGTGTGTGTGTGTGTGTGTGTGTGTGTGTGTGTGTGTGTGCCTTCTGTGGAAGGTTGGGTGCCGGGCTGGCAACTCGACACTGTAAAACTCCACTGCCAATCATGAGCGGACAGTTGATCCGCTGTGGCGACCCCTAACCGGGAAAAGCCAAAAGAAGAAGATTAAACCTTTCAACTGTGGCTGTTTTGTGTAGAGATAATTTAAGCTCTAGAGTACATTGCATGTATATAGTGATACTGGCCAATCCAGTCCAATAAGCCTTAGAAAATTCTGGTCACACTTACTAATTGGATAATAATATTGCACAGTAATACTTGGACACCCTTTGATAAGGGCCTTATTTGTAGCTGATATTATTGGTTGGTGGCAAGTGGTACTTCCGTATAGTCTGGGTAGAAGGGGCATAGCTGGGAAACCTGTAACAGCCTTCCTCAGGAGTGTCTGTGTGTTTGTATGTAACTCAGATCTCAAAGTGTATGTCAGCACACTATTTGGCCCAGGGAAATGAAGCACTGGTTGGATAGTGAGGGTGCTGGAGATTTTAGCTTGACCACTAGGCTGAGATCTTGACCCTCTAGCTATGCCAGTGGGGAGTCTTATTGGGGATCTGGAGAGAAAGGGAGAAACCAGCCTCCAGACTGACTGTGGTCTTTGTGTGCTCTTAGGGGAAATTGTCCTTTACTGTTTGTGTATTTGTTATTATTCCCAATGTGGATGCCCCTCACTGGTGTCAGTGGTGAGGATTGAGGCTCCTTGATTGCTGGGCCAGTGCACAAGCATCACATATTAATTGTTTGGCAGTTGGCTTGTAGTGGTGTGGATAGTGTATTCCTGTAGCTTGTGTACAGTGATCACTGAATGTGTTTTTGTACTCTAAATCAGCCACACAGTGAATATTAAGAGTGCAAATCACAATTGTTTTATTTCTTTTGAGAGCTTAGTTAGTCAGGGACAGCAGGAAAGCATGTCAGCAGAGGAGTATGTAAAGCTGACAAGGAGTCAGTTGGCTGAGATGTGCCAGGCTAAAGGAATGGTGCAGGGAAACCTGACTAAGGCAGACATGATTGCAGCTTTGGTCACAGCTGCATCAGAAAACAGCAATCAGGAGGGCGATCAGACTGGCCACGGAGATGTACAACACTCAGAGAATGAACAGCTCAACCTTTCTGCAGAGGACTTAAAAATCCATCTAGCACTAAAGAGACTTGAGTTGGCAGCTATGCATTTGGAAACAGAAGCAGCAGAGAGACTGAGACGTCCACAGGCTGAGGAGAATGAGAAACTGCTACTCCTGGAAGCTGAGGAAAATGAAAGGTAGAGGCAGCATGAAAAGGAGATGCTGACTCTTCACCAGAGTCATGGAGGTAATAGGGAAGGGAGTAACTGGACCCCAGAAGCACAAACGGTCAGTACATTTCTTCCACAGTTTAAAGAGGGGGATAATATTGATAATTTTATTCACATGTTTGAGAGGGTATGTAAACAGTATGATGTTGACCAAAGGCTCTTGGTACGGTTCCTGAACTCCTTACTCCATGGTAAAGCTGTAACTATTTTGTCCAAAATGTCTGACATTGATTGTTTTAATAAGACTGCTGATAGGATCTGTTTGTTAGAATTTTCTAAGCTAACACCTGTAACTTATAGGAAAAAGTTTTGTGAGCATAGATGCAAGGCAGATGAAAGTGTATGTGAATATGTTGCTGAACTGAGCACTTATTTTCATAGCTGGGTGAGGGGATGTCAGGTCACCACTTTTGAAGGGCTGGCAGACCTTTTGTTGAGGGATCAAGCCATTAGCACTTTGCCTGAGGACATGAGGATCTGGTTAGCTAATAGACAATGTGCTACTTCAGAGGAGTTGGGGAAGAAGGGAGATGTATACCTAGCAAGCAGGGCATCATTGCACAGTAAAGGGACCCCCAGTACTGCTCATAGGTCTAAAGAATCTCATGGTGGGCAGCTTAGACTTCCCCAACAGAATCTGTCAGTACCAGGGGAAGCCACTTGTCCAGGTACACATCCAGGACCTACGGTTAAATGTTTTGAATGCAACCAGTGGGGCCATGTGGCATACAGATGTCCACAGAGGCAAGGTGGGGAACAAAAAGTGAGAGAGCCAGTAAGTGGGAAAGACAAAATGCCAATAGTAGGTTGTCTTGCAAAAACAGGGGTACCAAACTACCATCCTGCAGATGTCCTGATAGGGAAGGATTTTGATGAGGCAGTACCGTGTGTTTATGAAGTTACATGCAGTCAGGCTTCCAAACAAGCATGTGGGTCTGGTAGCCTGGGGGAGACCCAGACAGACCACATACTTGCAGCCAGGACTGGTGAGGTGGTTACTGCAGGGAGGGAGCTACTCTGTAGCAGTGAGACTGACGGTGAGCCATAACCCATGATATTGCATTTGGAGGTCATATGGACATATAACATATAGAGAGACATATTATGCAGAACTTTTATTGGCCTGGAATTTCCAGAGATATAACAGGGTACTGCAGGACCTGTGAGCAGTGCCAAAAGGTAAGCAAGGCAGGAGACAAGGTGAGAGCTCCTTTGATGCCTTTGTGTGTGATTGAGGAGCCATTTCAGAGGGTAGCTATGGATATTGTGGGGCCTCTGAGTACCCCAAGTCCTACAGGGAAAAAGTATATCCTAGTGATAGTAGATTATGCTACGAGATACCCTGAGGCAGTGGTTTTGTCCTCCATTGAGGCAGAAAAGGTGGCAAATGTTTTGTTATTGATTTTCAGCAGGGTAGGTTTCCCAAAAGAAATACTGACTGACAGAGGTGACAATTTCATATCAGACCTACTGGCTTGTCTGTGGAAGTAGTGTGGGGTGAAGCAACTGAAGACCAGCCCCTTCCATTCCCAAACTAATAGTCTTGTTGAAAGGTTAATCTCTACAATCAAGTCCATGCTATGGGCATTTGCGAACCAGTTTAAGAGGGAGTGGAATAAATATTTGCCCTATCTGTTGTTTGCTTACAGAGAGGTTCCCCAGGAATCCACAGGTTTTTCACCCTTTGAGTTGTTGTATGGCCATAGGGTGAGGGGACCTCTAGATTTAATTCATGCTGAGTGGGAAGGTGATTGTGAACCTCACAAGAAGGCTGTTGTGGCATATGTACTAAACCTCAGGACTAGTCTGAGGGAACTCATGGGTTTCGCCCAGGAAAACCTGGCAGAAGCCCAACAGAAAAAGATATGTTATGACAGGATTGCTCGAGCTAGAGAGTACGCT